>NC_135051.1:3517500-3560000 GCF_051014685.1 Ptiloglossa arizonensis | reverse complement strand
TTTCTATATATAATAATTTACTGATGAATATATTAATATAAAATAAATATAATAAATAATTATATTTAACTTATAATTAAATTTTTATTGTTTAAATATATTTAAAACGATTCATATTTTCATTAAAATAATAATTATTCTAATTATTCCCATAATTATTTTTATTGCAAATCACTTATTTTCATTAACCAATTTTAAAAAACGAGAAAAAATTTCTCCTTTCGAATGTGGATTTGACCCACTATCAGAAAATCGCCTACCATTTTCCATTAATTTTTATTTAATTGCTTTAATCTTTTTAATTTTCGATATCGAAATTATATTAATTGTTAAATAAATATTATGAAATAACCACTTTTTATTGTTTTATTTCTATCATCTGAATTCTACTATTGACCCTCTGACTAGAATGATACATAAAATTTCTAAAATGACACTTTAATTGAAACCAAAATAGAGGTAAATTATTGTTAATAATTTCATTGGATTAAATCTCCAATTAATTGCATATTGTACTATATATTGTAGCATAATACAATATAATTAATTTCGAATTAATAGCTTGATTTAATAAATATATATATATTCTATACACCAATTTGGAGAGATATTTATTAATATATATAGTATAATAAAATCATTGATTTATCTTTATACTGAATATATAATATTTTTAAAAACCATATAAACTTCGGTATTAGTTAAATTATAAAACTTAATTTGCTATTAAAAATCAATAATAAAATTGTACCTATATTTTCATAATTTAGAAATAAAATGATTTTAATCATTTTAAAAGAATTAGAAATTCTTTTTATTTTATTTCTGTCTAAAAATACAAAATATGCATTATCCTAATATTTTCAATATTATACTGTTTAAGCTATTTAAACAATACAAATTTAATAAAAACGTCCCTATCAAAAATAAAATATACCACTCTATTATATTAATAATATTAAATTTTACCCCTTCAATTAATTTTCTTAATCTTATTAATCAATAAATGTTTAAACTATTTTTAGGAATTATTAAAAATTCCTCTTAATAAATAACCAACTAGATATAATTTTAACACTATATACTTATCAATCCCCCCCACAGGAGTAACATACATTCACATAAATATATTTATAAATATTCATCCATAAAAAAATATAAATAGTAATATTATAACTATAGACCTTACCATATAACTATTTTCCCCAAATTTACTAAAGGTCTAAAATTTAAGTCTTTATTAAATAAAACCCAACTAATCAAACGAATTGTATAAGAAATAGTCAAAAAGGTAGAGATATATTTAAATTAAATAGAGATTATAATTAAATTATATTTTTCCATACAAAAATATTCTAAAAATATATCTTTAGAATAAAATCCAGACGAAAAAGGAAACCCTACCAAATTCAATAAACACAAAATCATAATTATCCTCTTTATAGGAAAAATTTTAACTAAACCGCCATATTTCCGCATATCTTGATTTCCTATTATTCTATGGATAAAATCCCCTGCACATATAAATATATTAGATTTAAATAAAGCATGCACAATTAAATGAAAAAAAGCCAAATCTCGGTACCCTAATCTCAAAATTATTAGAATAAACCCTAATTGACTCAAAGTAGAAAAAGCAAATTTTTTTTTAAATCATACTCAAAATTTGCTATTAAACCCGCCATTAATATGGTTAAACTAGAAATTAATGTTAATAAGAAATTTATATTATACATTATAATTATATTTCTATATCCAATTAATAAATGAACTGCAGTAACTAAAGTTGAAGAATGAACTAAAGAAGAAACGGGTAGGAGCAGTTATCGCAGCAGGTAATCAAGAAGAAAACGGTATTTGAGCTCTTTAGTTATTCCACAAATTAATAATATCAAAATCATACAGCCTCCTATACTATCAATCAATATATATCCCCAAGAACCCCTAACTGAAGCCAAAACAATTAAAATTAATAAACACACATCACCTACTCGATTACATAAAACCAATAAGTTACCAAACAAAATGAAATTAATCCTAAACCATCCCATCCAACTAAAATACTTAAAATTCTAGGCCTTATAATTATAATACATATAGATATAATAAATAATAATAACATATATTTATACCGATCAATATATATATATATCACCCTCTATATATCCAACCCTACAAATTACAATCATCGATGAAATTAATAAAACTACTCCTAAATATATTAAACTCATAAAATCTAAATAAATATCCTATTTAAATTTATTAAAATCACTCCATAATGAAATCAATTTTTGTCAAATAAAAATATAAACTTAGAAATATAAAACTCACCCTATTAATAAATATTAAAATAAGACTATATAAAAAAAAATTCATAATTTAAAATAAAATTTATACCTTTGATTCCAGAAATCAATAATTTTAATAAACTATTTAAACTTAATTATAAAACAATACTATATTTAAAAATATAAAATTTAGAGGGATTCAATGTATTAAAACTATTATATAATTAAATACTGAATAGTTATTTATATACATGTAAAAATAATTACCTTTCCCATGAAAAATATAAATAAACATATATATATTGAATATAAAAAATTTAAAAAACATATAAAAAAAAAATAGAATTACTAACATTTTCAACCAAATAATTAAATTAATTAATAAAAATACCTCTCCAATTAAAATTAAAGAAATAGGAACTGATCCATTTCTCCGTTTCTTTCTTCGTTTCTCCGTTTCTCCGTTTCTCCGTTTCTCCGTTTCTCCGTTTCTCCGTTTCTCCGTTTCTCCGTTTCTCCGTTTCTCCGTTTCTCCGTTTCTCCGTTTCTCCGTTTCTCCGTTTCTCCGTTTCTCCGTTTCTCCGTTTCTCCGTTTCTCCGTTTCTCCGTTTCTCCGTTTCTCCGTTTCTCCGTTTCTCCGTTTCTCCGTTTCTCCGTTTCTCCGTTTCTCCGTTTCTCCGTTTCTCCGTTTCTCCGTTTCTCCGTTTCTCCGTTTCTCCGTTTCTCCGTTTCTCCGTTTCTCCGTTTCTCCGTTTCTCCGTTTCTCCGTTTCTCCGTTTCTCCGTTTCTCCGTTTCTCCGTTTCTCCGTTTCTCCGTTTCTCCGTTTCTCCGTTTCTCCGTTTCTCCGTTTCTCCGTTTCTCCGTTTCTCCGTTTCTCCGTTTCTCCGTTTCTCCGTTTCTCCGTTTCTCCGTTTCTCCGTTTCTCCGTTTCTCCGTTTCTCCGTTTCTCCGTTTCTCCGTTTCTCCGTTTCTCCGTTTCTCCGTTTCTCCGTTTCTCCGTTTCTCCGTTTCTCCGTTTCTCCGTTTCTCCGTTTCTCCGTTTCTCCGTTTCTCCGTTTCTCCGTTTCTCCGTTTCTCCGTTTCTCCGTTTCTCCGTTTCTCCGTTTCTCCGTTTCTCCGTTTCTCCGTTTCTCCGTTTCTCCGTTTCTCCGTTTCTCCGTTTCTCCGTTTCTCCGTTTCTCCGTTTCTCCGTTTCTCCGTTTCTCCGTTTCTCCGTTTCTCCGTTTCTCCGTTTCTCCGTTTCTCCGTTTCTCCGTTTCTCCGTTTCTCCGTTTCTCCGTTTCTCCGTTTCTCCGTTTCTCCGTTTCTCCGTTTCTCCGTTTCTCCGTTTCTCCGTTTCTCCGTTTCTCCGTTTCTCCGTTTCTCCGTTTCTCCGTTTCTCCGTTTCTCCGTTTCTCCGTTTCTCCGTTTCTCCGTTTCTCCGTTTCTCCGTTTCTCCGTTTCTCCGTTTCTCCGTTTCTCCGTTTCTCCGTTTCTCCGTTTCTCCGTTTCTCCGTTTCTCCGTTTCTCCGTTTCTCCGTTTCTCCGTTTCTCCGTTTCTCCGTTTCTCCGTTTCTCCGTTTCTCCGTTTCTCCGTTTCTCCGTTTCTCCGTTTCTCCGTTTCTCCGTTTCTCCGTTTCTCCGTTTCTCCGTTTCTCCGTTTCTCCGTTTCTCCGTTTGTCCGTTTCTTTCTTCGTATCTCCATTTATTTCTCCGTTTCTCCGTTTATTTCTCCGTTTCTCCGTTTATTTCTTCGTTTCTTTGTTCGTTTCTCCGTTTCTTTGTTCGTTTCTCCGTTTCTTTCTTTGTTTCTCCGTTTCTTTCTTCGTTTCTCCGGTTCTCTCTTCGTTTCTCCGTTTCTTTGTTCGTTTCTCCGTTTCTTTCTCCGTTTCTCGGTTTATTTCTTCGTTTCTCTATTTATTTCTCCGATTCTCCGTTGCTTTCTTCGTTTCTCCGTTTCTTTCTTCGTTTCTCCGGTTCTCTCTTCGTTTCTCCGTTTCTTTGTTCGTTTCTCCGTTTCTTTCTCCGTTTCTCGGTTTATTTCTTCGTTTCTCCATTTATTTCTCCGATTCTCCGTTTCTTTCTTCGTTTCTCTGTTTCCTTCTTCGTTTCTCCGTTCCTTTGTTCGATTCTCCGTTTCGTTCTTCGTTTCTCCATTTATTTCTTCGTTTCTCCACTTATTTCTCCGATTCTCCGTTTCTTTCTTCGTTTCTCTGTTTCTTTCTTCGTTTCTCCGTTTCTTTGTTCGTTTCTCCGTTTCTTTCTTCGTTTCTTCGTTTCTCCGTTTCTTTCTTCGTTTCTCCGTTTCTTTCTTCGTTTCTCCGTTTCTTTCTTCGTTTCTCCGTTTCTTTCTTCGTTTCTCCGTTTATTTCTTCGTTTCTCCATTTATTTCCCCGTTTCTCCGTTTCTCGGTTTATTTCTTCGTTTCTCCATTTATTTCTCCGATTCTCCGTTTCTTCTTCGTTTCTTCGTTTCCTTCTTCGTTACTCCGTTTCTTTCTTCGTTTCTCCGTTCCTTTCTTCGTTCCTCCGTTTCTTTCTTCGTTTCTCCGTTTCTTTCTTCGTTTCTCCGTTTATTTCTTCGTTTCTCCATTTATTTCTTCGTTTCTCCATTTATTTCTCCGATTCTCCGTTTCTTTCGTCGTTTCTTCGTTTCCTTCTTCGTTACTCCGTTTCTTTCTTCGTTTCTCCGTTCCTTTCTTCGTTCCTCCGTTTCTTTCTTCGTTTCTCCGTTTCTTTCTTCGTTTCTCTGTTTATTTCTTCGTTTCTCCATTTATTTCTCCGTTTCTCCGTTTCTTTCTTCGTTTCTCCGTTTCTTTGTTCGTTTCTCCGTTTCTTTGTTCGTTTCTCCGTTTCTGTCTTCGTTTCTCCGTTTCTTTGTTCGTTTCTCCGTTTCTTTCTCCGTTTCTCCATTTATTTCTTCGTTTCTCCACTTATTTCTCCGATTCTCCGTTTCTTTCTTCGTTTCTCAGTTTCTTTCTTCGTTTCTCCGTTTCTTTCTTCGTTTCTCCGTTTCTTTCTTCGTTTCTCCGTTTCTTACTTCGTTTCTCCGTTTCTATCTTCGCTTCTCCGTTTCTTTCTTCGTTACTCCGTTTATTTCTTCGTTTCTCCGTTTCCTTCTTCGTTTCTCCGTTTATTTCTTCGTTTCTCCATTTATTTCTCCGTTTCTTCGTTCCTTTCTTCGTTTCTCCGGTTCTCTCTTCGTTTCTCCGTTTCTTTGTTCGTTTCTCCGTTTCTTTCTCCGTTTCTCGGTTTATTTCTTCGTTTCTCTATTTATTTCTTCGTTTCTTCATTTATTTCTTCGTTTCTCCGTTTCTTTCTTCGTTTCTCCGTTTCTATGTTCGTTTCTCCGTTTCTTTGTTCGTTACTCCGTTTCTTTTTTCGTTTCTCCGTTTCTTTCTTCGTTTCTCCATTTATTTCTCCGATTCTCCGTTTCTTTCTTCCTTTCTCCGTTTCTTTGTTCGTTTCTCCTTTTCTTTGTTCGTTTCTTCGTTTCTTTGTTCGTTTTTCCGTTTCTTTCATCGTTTCTCTGTTTCTTTGTTCGTTTCTCTGTTTCTTTCTTCGTTTCTCCGTTTCTTCCTTCGTTTCTTCGTTTCTCCGTTTCTCCGTTTCTCCGTTTCTCCGTTTCTCCGTTTCTCCGTTTCTCCGTTTCTCCGTTTCGATTAAATGATTATAATAGTTATAATTTCTATTATAAATCATTTGAGCTATAGTTAAACTATACACTAATACTCTAAATACATATTTAATATATTTTTTAATCTCTTTAGCCTCCAGAAGAATTTTATTTATACTATTTACTGTATATAATAATTTACACAGAATCGGAAATAAATCTAATTATTTATTTATAATAATTATTTTTTATTCCCTTATTTTACCAGAAATTTCGATTCTTCGTGTATTAGTCAAATGTTAAATTGATATATCTCATAGACAATTATTACTTTCCATGTTTTAAAACTTTAAGAAACATCTCTTTACTTTGAAGTTCGATCAAAATCAATTGCTAGAGGCGAATCAATCATTTTTAATGCATAAATAAGATGCGCATTGTTCGATCAATATAGGGAACATGCGTAAATGTTAATAACAATCGCTGAAATGAACAAACATTCACTGAAACCGTTCGCCTTCGCACACTTCGCAATATCTTGACATTTATTTATCATAATTATTAACAACCGTCGTTGGACCGTAGATTAAACAATTTTTGACAATGTTTCGGTATAAAAAGCCATCAATTTCTTGAAATATTTGGTTAGATCGAACAAATACGATCGAAGAAGCCGTGGGATAAAATAAATGAGTATTTCTCTACATATCGGAATTATAGTTTGTATGTATGCAAATATATTCTGAACCCGCAGTTACAAATCCCTGTAACGTGGTAATAACATGGGTTGCCATCTATTGGAGAAAGGGTTAAACTACACTTAAGGGGTGAAAACACCTGGCGGAGAAACGCTCAAGTTTGTCGAGGAATTGTTCTAATTTCCACAAATAGATGGCGCGACAAGTACAATTTACCGACATTAGAGATAAGTATTTCCATTTGTATGATATTCCCTACCGTGCGATAAAATAAATAAATACTTTTGTTCAAACCGTTGTATCTTTCGAATAAATGTAAAATTAAACCTTCCACGGTAAATTTTATTCTTGAATTTATTAATGTTTCTAGGACGATTTATTTCAGTATAAAGAGTGCTATAGGTGGGACATTTGTGTACATAATAATTATTGAGTATAAAATAATTTTTCTTTTATAAGAGGTTAATATATTAAAGAAGGAAGAAGAGTTAATCTTTATTATTTTAAATATAAAAATTACAATTAAAGAAATTATTGAATATAAAATGAAATATCTTAAAAATGTATTTTTGTTAATTATTAATAAAATAACTATAATAGATGTTTGTATAACAGATGAATATCCTATAATTATTATGATTGATTTTTTTGTTTAAGCAAATGATAGGGGCAATAATTACATTAATTAGGCAAATAAAATAAATTTCATTATTAAATTTTAATATGAGTTCTATAATAATTACAGGGATTAATTTTATTAAAGTTATTATAAAGAATAGATTAATGCAATTTAATGAATAAATTAAAGAAATGAATCGAACATTTTAAGAGTACATCCCAATTTTTAAGATAAGTGAAAAAAAAATAACTATTATAAATAAATAATTAGATTTATTTCCGATTCTGTGTAAATTATTATATATAGTAAATAGTATAAATAAAATTCTTCTGTAGGCTAAAGAGATTAAAAAATATATTAAATATGTATTTAGAGTATTAGTGTCTAATTTAACTATAGATCAAATGATTTATAATAGAAATTATAAATATTATAATCATTTAATCGAAACGGAGAAACGGAGAAACGGAGAAACGATGAAACGAAGGAAGAAACGGAGAAACGAAGAAAGAAACGGAGAAATGAAGAAAGAAACGGAAAAATGAAGAAAGAAACGAAGAAACGAAGAAAGAAACGGAGAAACGAAGAAATAAACCGAGAAACGGAGAAAGAAACGGAGAAACGTACAAAGAAATGGAGAAACGAGAAAGAAACGGAGAAACGAAGAGAGAAACGGAGAAACGGAGAAATAAATAGAGAAACGAAGAAATAAACGGAGAAACGAAGAAAGAAACGGAGAAATGAAGAAATAAACGGAGAAACGAAGAAAGAAAGGGAGAAACGAAGAAAGAAGCGGAGAAACGAAGAAAGAAACGGAGAAACGAAGAAAGAAACGGAGTAACGAAGAAAGAAACGAAGAAACGAAGAAAGTAACGGAGGAACGAACAAAGAAACGGAGAAACGAAGAAAGAAATGGAGAAACAAAGAAAGAAACGCAGAAAAGAACAAAGAAACGGAGAAACGACGAAAGAAACGGAGAAACGAAGAAAGAAACGGAGAAACGAAGAGAGAATCGGAGAAACGAACAAAGAGACGGAGAAACGAAGAAAGAAACGGAGAAACGGAGAAATAAATGGAGAAACGAAGAAATAAACCGAGAAACGAAGAAAGAATCGGAGAAACGAACAAAGAAACGGAGAAACGAAGAAAGAAACGGAGTAACGAAGAAAGAAACGAAGAAACGAAGAAAGAAACGGAGAATCGGAGAAATAAATGGAGAAACGAAGAAAAAACCGAGAAACGGAGAAAGAAACGGAGAAACGAACAAAGAAACGGAGAAACGAAGAAAGAAACGGAGAAACGAAGAGAGAAACGGAGAAACGGAGAAATAAATGGAGAAACGAAGAAATAAACGGAGAAACGAAGAAAGAAAAGGAGAAACGAAGAAGGAAACGGAGAAACAAAGAAAGAAACGGAGTAACGAAGAAAGAAACGAAGAAACGAAGAAAGAAACGGAGAAACGAACAAAGAAACGGAGAAACGAACAAAGAAACGGAGAAACGAAGAAAGAAACGGAGAAACGGAGAAATAAATGGAGATACGAAGATATAAACGGAGAAACGAACAAAGAAACGGAGAAACGAAGAAAGAAACCGAGAAACGAAGAAAGAAACGGAGTAACGAAGAAAGAAACGGAGAAACGAAGAAAGAAACGGAGAAATGAAGAAATAAACGGAGAAACGAAGAAAGAAAGGGAGAAGCGAAGAAAGAAGCGGAGAAACGAAGAAAGAAACGGAGAAACGAAGAAAAAAATGGAGGAAAGCAGAAATAAACCGAGAAACGGAGAAATAAATGGAGAATCGCAGAAATAAACCGAGAAACGGAGAAAGAAACGGAGAAACGAAGAAAGAAACGGAGAATCGAAGAAAGAAACGGAGAAACGAAGAAAGAAACGGTTAACGAAGAAAGAGACGAAGTAACGAAGAAAGAAACGGAGAAACGAACAAAGAAACGGAGAAACGAACAAAGAACCGGAGAAACGAAGAAAGAAACGGAGAAACGGAGAAATAAATGGAGATACGAAGAAATAAACGGAGAAACGAAGAAAAAAACGGAGAAACGAAGAAAGAAACGGAGAAACGAAGAAAGAAACGGAGAAACGAAGAGTGAAACGGAGAAACGAAGAAAGAAACGGAGAAACGAAGAAAGAAACTGAGAAACGAAGAAAGAAACGGAGAATCGGAGAAATAAATGGAGAAACGAAGAAATAAACCGAGAAACTGAGAAAGAAACGGAGAAACGAAGAAATAAACCGAGAAACGAAGAAAGAAACGGAGAAACGAAGAAAGAAACGGAGAAACGAAGAAAGAAACGGAGTAACGAAGAAAGAAACGGAGAATCGGAGAAATAAATGGAGAAACGAAGAAAAAACCGAGAAACGGAGAAAGAAACGGAGAAACGAACAAAGAAACGGAGAAACGAAGAAAGAAACGGAGAAACGAAGAGAGAAACGGAGAAACGGAGAAATAAATGGAGAAACAAACAAAGAAACGGAGAAACGAACAAAGGAACGGAGAAACGAACAAAGAAACGGATAAACGAACAAAGAAACGAAGAAACAATGAAAGAAACGGAGAAACAAAGAAAGAAACGAAGAAACGAAGAAAGAAACGGAGAAACGAAGAAAGAAAGGGAGAATCGGAGAAATAAATGGAGAAACGAACAAAAAACGGTGAAACGGAGAAACGGAGAAACGGAAAAACCGAGAAACGGAGAAACAGAGAAACCGAGAGACGGAGAAACGGAAAAACCGAGAATCGGAGAAACGGAGAGACGGAGAAACGGAGAAACGGAGAAACGGTGACACAGAGAAACCGAGAAACGGAGAAACGGAGAAACGGAGAAACGAAGAAAGAAACGGAGAAACGAAGAAAGAAACGGAGAAACGAACGAAGAAACGGAGAAACGAACAAAGAAACGGAGAAACGAACAAAGAAACGGAGAAACGAACAAAGAAACGGAGAAACGTTTCTCCGTTTCTCGGTTTCTCCGTTTCTCCGTTACTCGGTTTCTCCGATTCTCGGTTTCTCCGTTTCTCGGTTTCTCCGATTCTCGGTTTCTCCGTTTCTCCGTTTCTCGGTTTCTACGTTTCTCCGTTTCTCGGTTTCTCCGTTTCTCCGTTTCTCCGTTTCTCCGTTTCGTGGTTTCTCCGTTTCACGGTTTCTCCGTTCCTCCGTTTCTCGGTTTCTCCGTTTCTCCGTTTCTCCGTTTCTCGGTTTCCCCGTTTCTCCGTTTCTAGGTTTCTCGGTTTCTCGGTTTCTCCGTTTCTCGGTTTCTCCGTTTCTCCGTATCTCGGTTTCTCCGTTTCTCGGTTTCTCCGATTCTCGGTTTCTCCGTTTCTCCGTTTCTCGGTTTCTCCGATTCTCGGTTTCTCCGTTTCTCCGTTTCTCCGTATCACCGTTTCTCCGTTTCTCGGATTCTCCGTTTCTCCGTCTCTCGGTTTCTCCGTTTCGCGGTTTCTCCGTTTCACGGTTTCTCCATTTCTCCGTTTCTCGGTTTCTCCGTTTCTCCGTTTCTCCGATTCTCAGTTTCTCCGTTTCTCCGTTTCTCGGTTTCTCCGAGTCTCGGTTTCTCCGTTTCTCGGTTTCTCCGATTCTCGGTTTCTCCGATTCTCGGTTTCTCCGTTGCTCCGTTTCCCCGTTTCTCCGTTTCTCGGTTTCTCTGTTTCTCAGTTTCTCGGTTTCTCCGTTTCTCCGTTTCTCGGTTTCCCCGTTTCTCCGTTTCTCCGTTTCTCCGTTTCTCGGTTTCTCCTATTCTCGGTTTCTCCGTTTCTCCGTTTCTCGGTTTCCCCGTTTCTCCGTTTCTCCGTTTCTCGGTTTCTCCTATTCTCGGTTTCTCCGTTTCTCCGTTTCTCGGTTTCTCCGTTTCTCCGTTTCTCGGTTTCTCCGTTCCTCCGTTTCTCCGTTTCTCCGTTTCTCCGTTTCCCCGTATCTCCTTTTCTCGGTTTCTTCGATTCTCGGTTTCTCCGTTTCTCCGTTTCTCGGTTTCTCCGTTTCTCCGTTTCTCGGTTTCTCCGTTTCTCGGTTTTTCCGTTTCTCGGTTTCTCCGTTTCTCCGTTTCTCGGTTTCTCCGTTTCGCGGTTTCTCCGTTTCACGGTTTTTCCGTTGCTCCGTTTCTCGGTTTCTCCGTTTTTCCGTTTCTCCGTTTCTCCGTTTCTCCGTTTCTCGGTTTCCCCGTTTCTCCGTTTCTCGGTTTCCCCGTTTCTCCGTTTCTCGGTTTCTCCGTTTCTCGGTTTCTCCAATTTCGGTTTCTCCGTTTCTCCGTTTCTCGGTTTCTCCGATTCTCGGTTTCTCCGTTTCTCCGTTTCTCGGTTTCTCCGATTCTCGGTTTCTCCGTTTCTCCGTTTCTCCGTATCACCGTTTCTCCGTTTCTCGGATTCTCCGTTTCTCCGTCTCTCGGTTTCTCCGTTTCGCGGTTTCTCGGATTCTCGGTTTCTCCGTTTCTCCGTTTCTCGGTTTCTCCGTTTCTCCGTTTCTCGGTTTCCCCGTTTCTCCGTTTCTCGGTTTCTCCGTTTCTCGGTTTCTCCAATTTCGGTTTCTCCGTTTCTCCGTTTCTCGGTTTCTCCGATTCTCGGTTTCTCCGTTTCTCCGTTTCTCGGTTTCTCCGATTCTCGGTTTCTCCGTCTCTCCGTTTCTCCGTATCACCGTTTCTCCGTTTCTCGGATTCTCCGTTTCTCCGTCTCTCGGTTTCTCCGTTTCGCGGTTTCTCCGTTTCACGGTTTCTCCGTTTCTCCGTTTCTCGGTTTCTCCGTT
Source organism: Ptiloglossa arizonensis (assembly GCF_051014685.1). Lineage (NCBI taxonomy): Eukaryota > Metazoa > Arthropoda > Insecta > Hymenoptera > Colletidae > Ptiloglossa > Ptiloglossa arizonensis. Next base: position 3,548,049 of record NC_135051.1, on the reverse strand, counting down.
TCTCCGTTTCTCCGTTTCTCCGTTTCTCCGATTCTCCGTTTCTCCGTTTCTCCGTATCTCGGTTTCTCCGATTCTCGGTTTCTCCGTTTCTCCGTTTCTCGGTTTCTCCGATTCTCGGTTTCTCCGTTTCTCCGTTTCTCGGTTTCTCCGTTTCTCGGTTTCTCCGTTTCTCCGTTTCTCGGTTTCTCCGTTTCTCCGTTTCTCGGTTTCTCCGTTCCTCCGTTTCTCCGTTTCTCCGTTTCTCCGTTTCCCCGTTTCTCCGTTTCTCGGTTTCCCCGTTTCTCCTTTTCTCGGTTTCTTCGATTCTCGGTTTCTCCGTTTCTCCGTTTCTCGGTTTCTCCGTTTCTCCGTTTCTCGGATTCTCCATTTCGCCGTTTCTCCGTTTCTCAGTTTCTCGGTTTCTCCGTTTCTCGGTTTCTCCGTTTCCCCGTTTCTCCGTTTCTCGGTTTCCCCGTTTCTCCGTTTCTCCGTTTCTCGGTTTCTCCGATTCTCCGTTTCTCCGTTTCTCCGTTTCTCGGTTTCTCCGTTTCTCCGCTTCTCGGTTTCTCTGATTCTCGGTTTCTCCGTTTCTCGGTTTCTCGGTTTCTCCGTTTCTCCGTTTCTCCGATTCTCAGTTTCTCCGTTTCTCCGTTTCTCGGTTTCTCCGAGTCTCGGTTTCTCCGTTTCTCGGTTTCTCCGATTCTCGGTTTCTCCGTTTCTCCGTTTCTCGGTTTCTCCGTTTCTCGGTTTGTCCGTTTCTCCGTTTCTCCGTTTCTCCGTTTCTACGTTTCTCCGTTTCCCCGTTTCTCCGTTTCTCGGTTTCTCTGTTTCTCCGTTTCTCGGATTCTCCATTTCGCCGTTTCTCCGTTTCTCAGTTTCTCGGTTTCTCCGTTTCTCCGTTTCTCGGTTTCCCCGTTTCTCCGTTTCTCCGTTTCTCCGTTTCTCGGTTTCTCCTATTCTCGGTTTCTCCGTTTCTCCGTTTCTCGGTTTCCCCGTTTCTCCGTTTCTCCGTTTCTCCGTTTCTCGGTTTCTCCTATTCTCGGTTTCTCCGTTTCTCCGTTTCTCGGTTTCTCCGATTCTCGGTTTCTCCGTTTCTCCGTTTCTCGGTTTCTCCGTTTCTCCGTTTCTCGATTTCTCCGATTCTCGGTTTCTCCGTTTCTCCGTTTCTCGGTTTCTCCGATTCTCGGTTTCTCCGTTTCTCCGTTTCTCGGTTTCTCCGTTTCTCCGTTTCTCGGTTTCCCCGTTTCTCCGTTTCTCGGTTTCTCCGTTTCTCGGTTTCTCCAATTCTCGGTTTCTCCGTTTCTCCGTTTCTCGGTTTCTCCGATTCTCGGTTTCTCCGTTTCTCCGTTTCTCGGTTTCTCCGATTCTCGGTTTCTCCGTTTCTCCGTTTCTCCGTATCACCGTTTCTCCGTTTCTCGGATTCTCCGTTTCTCCGTCTCTCGGTTTCTCCGTTTCGCGGTTTCTCCGTTTCACGGTTTCTCCGTTTCTCCGTTTCTCGGTTTCTCCGTTTCTCCGTTTCTCCGATTCTCAGTTTCTCCGTTTCTCCGTTTCTCGGTTTCTCCGAGTCTCGGTTTCTCCGTTTCTCGGTTTCTCCGATTCTCGGTTTCTCCGATTCTCGGTTTCTCCGTTGCTCCGTTTCCCCGTTTCTCCGTTTCTCGGTTTCTCTGTTTCTCAGTTTCTCGGTTTCTCCGTTTCTCCGTTTCTCGGTTTCCCCGTTTCTCCGTTTCTCCGTTTCTCCGTTTCTCGGTTTCTCCTATTCTCGGTTTCTCCGTTTCTCCGTTTCTCGGTTTCCCCGTTTCTCCGTTTCTCCGTTTCTCGGTTTCTCCTATTCTCGGTTTCTCCGTTTCTCCGTTTCTCGGTTTCTCCGTTTCTCCGTTTCTCGGTTTCTCCGTTCCTCCGTTTCTCCGTTTCTCCGTTTCTCCGTTTCCCCGTATCTCCGTTTCTCGGTTTCCCCGTTTCTCCTTTTCTCGGTTTCTTCGATTCTCGGTTTCTCCGTTTCTCCGTTTCTCGGTTTCTCCGTTTCTCCGTTTCTCGGTTTCTCCGTTTCTCGGTTTTTCCGTTTCTCGGTTTCTCCGTTTCTCCGTTTCTCGGTTTCTCCGTTTCGCGGTTTCTCCGTTTCACGGTTTTTCCGTTGCTCCGTTTCTCGGTTTCTCCGTTTTTCCGTTTCTCCGTTTCTCCGTTTCTCCGTTTCTCCGTTTCTCGGTTTCCCCGTTTCTCCGTTTCTCGGTTTCCCCGTTTCTCCGTTTCTCGGTTTCTCCGTTTCTCGGTTTCTCCAATTTCGGTTTCTCCGTTTCTCCGTTTCTCGGTTTCTCCGATTCTCGGTTTCTCCGTTTCTCCGTTTCTCGGTTTCTCCGATTCTCGGTTTCTCCGTTTCTCCGTTTCTCCGTATCACCGTTTCTCCGTTTCTCGGATTCTCCGTTTCTCCGTCTCTCGGTTTCTCCGTTTCGCGGTTTCTCGGATTCTCGGTTTCTCCGTTTCTCCGTTTCTCGGTTTCTCCGTTTCTCCGTTTCTCGGTTTCCCCGTTTCTCCGTTTCTCGGTTTCTCCGTTTCTCGGTTTCTCCAATTTCGGTTTCTCCGTTTCTCCGTTTCTCGGTTTCTCCGATTCTCGGTTTCTCCGTTTCTCCGTTTCTCGGTTTCTCCGATTCTCGGTTTCTCCGTCTCTCCGTTTCTCCGTATCACCGTTTCTCCGTTTCTCGGATTCTCCGTTTCTCCGTCTCTCGGTTTCTCCGTTTCGCGGTTTCTCCGTTTCACGGTTTCTCCGTTTCTCCGTTTCTCGGTTTCTCCGTTTCTCCGTTTCTCCGTTTCTCCGATTCTCCGTTTCTCCGTTTCTCCGTATCTCGGTTTCTCCGATTCTCGGTTTCTCCGTTTCTCCGTTTCTCGGTTTCTCCGATTCTCGGTTTCTCCGTTTCTCCGTTTCTCGGTTTCTCCGTTTCTCGGTTTCTCCGTTTCTCCGTTTCTCGGTTTCTCCGTTTCTCCGTTTCTCGGTTTCTCCGTTCCTCCGTTTCTCCGTTTCTCCGTTTCTCCGTTTCCCCGTTTCTCCGTTTCTCGGTTTCCCCGTTTCTCCTTTTCTCGGTTTCTTCGATTCTCGGTTTCTCCGTTTCTCCGTTTCTCGGTTTCTCCGTTTCTCCGTTTCTCGGATTCTCCATTTCGCCGTTTCTCCGTTTCTCAGTTTCTCGGTTTCTCCGTTTCTCGGTTTCTCCGTTTCCCCGTTTCTCCGTTTCTCGGTTTCCCCGTTTCTCCGTTTCTCCGTTTCTCGGTTTCTCCGATTCTCCGTTTCTCCGTTTCTCCGTTTCTCGGTTTCTCCGTTTCTCCGCTTCTCGGTTTCTCTGATTCTCGGTTTCTCCGTTTCTCGGTTTCTCGGTTTCTCCGTTTCTCCGTTTCTCCGATTCTCAGTTTCTCCGTTTCTCCGTTTCTCGGTTTCTCCGAGTCTCGGTTTCTCCGTTTCTCGGTTTCTCCGATTCTCGGTTTCTCCGTTTCTCCGTTTCTCGGTTTCTCCGTTTCTCGGTTTGTCCGTTTCTCCGTTTCTCCGTTTCTCCGTTTCTCCGTTTCTACGTTTCTCCGTTTCCCCGTTTCTCCGTTTCTCGGTTTCTCTGTTTCTCCGTTTCTCGGATTCTCCATTTCGCCGTTTCTCCGTTTCTCAGTTTCTCGGTTTCTCCGTTTCTCCGTTTCTCGGTTTCCCCGTTTCTCCGTTTCTCCGTTTCTCCGTTTCTCGGTTTCTCCTATTCTCGGTTTCTCCGTTTCTCCGTTTCTCGGTTTCCCCGTTTCTCCGTTTCTCCGTTTCTCCGTTTCTCGGTTTCTCCTATTCTCGGTTTCTCCGTTTCTCCGTTTCTCGGTTTCTCCGATTCTCGGTTTCTCCGTTTCTCCGTTTCTCGGTTTCTCCGTTTCTCCGTTTCTCGATTTCTCCGATTCTCGGTTTCTCCGTTTCTCCGTTTCTCGGTTTCTCCGATTCTCGGTTTCTCCGTTTCTCCGTTTCTCGGTTTCTCCGTTTCTCCGTTTCTCGGTTTCCCCGTTTCTCCGTTACTCGGTTTCTCCGTTTCTCGGTTTCTCCAATTCTCGGTTTCTCCGTTTCTCCGTTTCTCGGTTTCTCCGATTCTCGGTTTCTCCGTTTCTCCGTTTCTCGGTTTCTCCGATTCTCGGTTTCTCCGTTTCTCCGTTTCTCCGTATCACCGTTTCTCCGTTTCTCGGATTCTCCGTTTCTCCGTCTCTCGGTTTCTCCGTTTCGCGGTTTCTCCGTTTCACGGTTTCTCCGTTTCTCCGTTTCTCGGTTTCTCCGTTTCTCCGTTTCTCCGATTCTCCGTTTCTCCGTTTCTCCGTTTCTCGGTTTCTCCGAGTCTCGGTTTCTCCGTTTCTCGGTTTCTCCGATTCTCGGTTTCTCCGTTTCTCCGTTTCTCGGTTTCTCCGTTTCTCCGTTTCTCGGTTTCTCCGTTCCTCCGTTTCTCCGTTTCTCCGTTTCTCCGTTTCCCCGTTTCTCCGTTTCTCGGTTTCCCCGTTTCTCCTTTTCTCGGTTTCGTCGATTCTCGGTTTCTCCGTTTCTCCGTTTCTCGGTTTCTCCGTTTCTCCGTTTCTCGGATTCTCCATTTCGCCGTTTCTCCGTTTCTCAGTTTCTCGGTTTCTCCGTTTCTCCGTTTCTCGGTTTCTCCGTTTCCCCGTTTCTCCGTTTCTCGGTTTCCCCGTTTCTCCGTTTCTCCGTTTCTCGGTTTCTCCGATTCTCGGTTTCTCCGTTTCTCCGTTTCTCGGTTTCTCCGTTTCTCCGCTTCTCGGTTTCTCTGATTCTCGGTTTCTCCGTTTCTCCGTTTCTCGGTTTCTCGGTTTCTCCGTTTCTCGGTTTCTCCGTTTCTCCGTATCTCGGTTTCTCCGTTTCTCAGTTTCTCCGTTTCTCCGTTTCTCGGTTTCACCGATTCTCTTTTTCTCCGATTCTCGGTTTCTCCGTTTCTCGGTTTCTCCGTTTCTCCGTTTCTCCGTTTCACCGTTTCTCCGTTTCTCCGTTTCTCGGTTTCTCCGATTCTCGGTTTCTCCGTTTCTCCGTTTCTCGGTTTCTCCGATTCTCGGTTTCTCCGTTTCTCCGTTTCTCGGTTTATCCGTTTCTCCGTTTCTCGGTTTCCCCGTTTCTCCGTTTCTCGGTTTCTCCGTTTCTCCGTTTCTCCGTTTCTCCGTTTCTCCGTTTCTCGGTTTCTCCGTTTCTCCGTTTCTCGGTTTCCCCGTTTCCCCGTTTCTCGGTTTCTCCGTTTCTCCGTTTCTCGGTTTCTCCGATTCTCGGTTTCTCCGTTTCTCGGTTTCTCCGTTTCTCCGCTTCTCGGTTTCTCTGATTCTCGGTTTCTCCGTTTCTCCGTTTCTCGGTTTCTCCGTTTCTCCGTTTCTCGATTTCTCCGTTTCTTCGTTTCTCAGTTTCTCCGTTTCTCCGTTTCTCGGTTTCTCCGATTCTTCGTTTCTCGGTTTCTCCGTTTCGCGGTTTCTCCGTTTCACGGTTTCTCCGTTGCTCCGTTTCTCGGTTTCACCGTTTCTCCGTTTCTCCGTTTCTCCGTTTCTCCGTTTCTCCGTTTCTCCGTTTCTCGGTTTCCCCGTTTCTCCGTTTCTCGGTTTCTCCGTTTCTCGGTTTCTCCGATTCTCGGTTTCTCCGTTTCTCCGTTTCTCCGTTTCTCGGTTTCTCCGATTCTCGGTTCCTCCGTTTCTCCGTTTCTCCGTATCACCGTTTCTCCGTTTCTCGGATTCTCCGTTTCTCCGTCTCTCGGTTTCTCCGTTTCTCGGTTTCTCCGTTTCTCCGTTTCTCGGTTTTTCCGTTTCTCCGTTTCTCCGTTTCGCCGTTTTTTGTTCGTTTCTCCATTTATTTCTCCGATTCTCCATTTCTTTCTTCGTATCTCCGTTTCTTTCTTCGTTTCTTCGTTTCTTTCTTTGTTTCTCCGTTTCTTTCATCGTTTCTCCGTTTCTTTCTTCGTTCCTCCGTTTCTTTCTTCGATTCTCCGTATATTTCTTCGTTTCTCCATTTATTTCTCCGTTTCTCCGTTTCTTTGTTCGTTTCTCCATTTATTTCTCCGTGTCTTCGTTTCTTTGTTCGCTTCTCCGTTTCTTTGTTCGTTTCTCCGTTTCTTTGTTCGTTTCTCCGTTTCTTTGTTCGTTTCTCCGTTTCTTTGTTCGTTTCTCCGTTTCTTTGTTCGTTTCTCCGTTTCTTCGTTTCTTTGTTCGTTTCTCCGTTTCTTTGTTCGTTTCTTCGTTTCTTTCTTCGTTTCTCCATTTTTTTCTTCGTTTCTCCGTTTCTTTCTTCGTTTCTCTATTTATTTCTCCATTTCTCCGTTTCTTTGTTCGTTTCTCCGTTTCTTTGTTCGTTGCTCCATTTATTTCACCGTGTCTTCGTTTCTTTGTTCGTTTCTCCATTTCTCTGTTCGTTTCTCCGTTAAGTTCTTCGTTTCTTCGTTTCTCCGTTTCTTTCTCCGTTTCACCGTTTCTTTCATCCTTTCTTCGTTTCTTTCATCGTTTCTCCGTTTCTTCCTTCGTTCCTCCGTTTCTTTCTTCGATTCTCCGTTTATTTCTTCGTTTCTACATTTATTTCTCCGTTTCTCTGTTTCTTTCTTCGTTTCTCCATTTCTTTATTCGTTTCTCCATTTCTTTGTCCGTTTCCCCATTTATTTCTCCGTTTCGCCGTTTCTTTCTTCGTTTCTCCGTTTCTTCGTTCGTTTCTCCGTTTCTTTGTTCGTTTCTCCGTTTCTTTGTTCGTTTCTCCGTTTCTTTGTTCGTTTCTCCGTTTCTTTCATCGTTTCTCCGTTTCTTTGTTCGTTTCTCCGTTTCTTGGTTTGTTTCTCAGTTTCTTCCTTCGTTTCTCCGTTTCTTCCTTCGTTTCTCCGTTTATTTCTTCGTTTCTCCACTTATTTCTCCGTTTCTCGGTTTCTTTCTTCGTTTCTCCGTTTCTTTGTTCGTGTCTCCGTTTCTGTGTTCGTTTCTCTGTTTCTTTCTTCGTTTCTCCGTTTCTTTGTTCGTTTCTCCGTTTCTTTCTCCGTTTCTCGGTTTATTTCTTCGTTTCTCCATTTATTTCTCAGTTTCTCCGTTTCTTTCTTCGTTTCTCCGTTTCTTTCTTCGTTTTTCCGTTTCTTTCTTCGTTTCTCCGTCTCTTTCTGCGTTTCTCGGTTTATTTCTTCGTTCCTCCGTTTCTTTCTTCGTTTCTTCGCTTCTATCTTCGTTTCTCAGTTTCTTTCTTCGTTTCTCCGTTTCATTGTTTGTTTCTCCGTTTCTCGGTTGATTTCTTCGTTTCTCCATTAATTTCTCCGATTCTCCGTTTCTTCGTTTCTTTCTTCGTTACTACGTTTCTTTCTTCGTTTCTCCGTTTCTTTCTTCGTTTCTCCGTTTCTTTCTTCGTTTCTCTGTTTCCTTCTTCGTTTCTCCGTTTATTTCTTCGTTTCTCCATTGATTTCTCTGAATCTCCGTTTCTTTCTTCGTTTCTCAGTTTCTTTCTTCGTTTCTCCGTTTCTTTCTTCGTTTCTCCGTTTCTTCCTTCGTTTCTCCGTTTCTTCCTTCGTTTCTTCGTTTCTCCGTTTCTCCGTTTCTTTGTTTCTCCGTTTCTCCGTTTCTCCGTTTCTCCGTTTCTCCGTTTCTCCGTTTCTCCGTTTCTCCGTTTCTCCGTTTCGATTAAATGATTATAATGGTTATGATTTCTATTATAAATCATTTGAGCTATAGTTAAATTATACATTAATACTCTAAATACATATTTAATATATTTTTTAGTCTCTTTGGCCTCCAGAAGAATTTTATTTATACTATTTACTGTATATAATAATTTACACAGAATCGGAAATAAATCTAATTATTTCTTTATAATAATTATTTTTTATTCACTTATTTTACCAAAAATTTCGATTCTTCATGTATTAATCAAATGTTAAATTGATATATCTCATAGACAATTATTACTTTCCATGTTTTAAAACTTTAAGAAACATCTCTTTACTTTGAAGTTCGATCAAAATCAATTGCTAGAGGGGAATCAATCATTTTTAATGCATAAATAAGATGCGCATTGTTCGATCAATATAGGGAACATGCGTAAATGTTAATAACAATCGCTGAAATGAACAAACATTCACTGAAACTGTTCGCCTTCGCAGACTTCGCAATATCTTGACATTTATTTATCATAATTATTAACAACCGTCGTTGGACCGTAGATTAAACAGTTTTTGACAATATTTCGGTATAAAAAGCCATCAATTTCTTGAAATATTTGGTTAGATCGAACAAATACGATCGAAGATGCCGTGGGATAAAATAAATGAATATTTCTCTACATGATTTCTCTACATGATGATGACATTCTCTACGGAATTATAGTTTGTATGTATGCAAATATATTCTTAACCCACATTTACAAATCCCTGTAACGTGGTAATTACATGGGTTGCCATCTATTGGAGAAAGGGTTAAACTACACTTAAGGGGTGAAAACACCTGGCGGAGAAACGCTCAAGTTTGTCGAGGAATTGTTCTAATTGCCACAAATAGATGGCGCGACAAGTACAATTTACCGACATTAGAGATAAGTATTTCCATTTGTATGATATTCTCTACCGTGCGATAAAATAAATAAATACTTTTGTACAAACCTTTGTATGTTTCATCTTTCGAATAAATGTAAAATTAAACCTTCCACGGTAAATTTTATTCTTGAATTTATTAATGTTTCTAGGACGATTTGTTTCAGTATAAAGAGTGCTATAGGAGGGAAATTTGTGTACATAATAATTATTGAGTATAAAATAATTTTTCTTTTCTAAGAGGTTAATATATTAAATAAGGAAGAAGAGTTAATCTTTATTATTTTAAATATAAAAATTAAAATTAAAGAAATTATTGAATATAAAATGAAATATCTTAAAAATGTATCTTTGTTAATTATTAATAAAATAACTATAATAGATGTTTGTATAACAGATGAATATCCTATAATTATTATGATTGATTTTTTTTTTTAAGCAAATGATAGGGGCAATAATTACATTAATTAGGCAAATAAAATAAATTTCATGAATAAATTTTAATATGAGTTCTATAATAATTATAGGGATTAATTTTATTAAAGTTATTACAAAGAATAGATTAATTCAATTTATTGAATAAATTAAAGAAATGAATCGAACATTTAAAGAGTACATCCCAATTTTTAAGATAAGTGAAAAAAAATAATTATTATAAATAAATAATTAGATTTATTTCCGATTCTGTGTAAATTATTATATATAGTAAATAGTATAAATAAAATTCTTCTGGAGGCTAAAGTGGTTAAAAAATATATTAAATATGTATTTAGAGTATTAGTGTCTAATTTAACTATAGATCAAATGATTTATAATAGAAATTATAAATATTATAACAATTAATCGAAACGGAGAGACGGAGGAACGGAGAAACGAAAAAAAACGAAGGCAGAAACGGAGAAACGAAGGAAGAAACGGAGAAATGAAGAAAGAAACGAAGAAACGAAGAAAGAAACGGAGAAACGAAGAAATAAACCGAGGAACGGAGAAAGAAACGGAGAAACGAAGAAAGAAACAGAGAAACGAACAAAGAAACGCAGAAACGAAGAATGAAACGGAGAAACGAAGAAATAAACGGAGAAATGAAGAAAGAAACAGAGAAACAAAGAAAGAAACGGAGAAACGAAGAAAGAAACGGAGAAACGAAGAAAGAAACGGAGAAACGAAGAATGAAACGGAGAAACGAAGAAAGAAACGGAGAAATAAATGGAGAAACGAAGATATAAACGGAGAAACGAAGAATGAAACGGAGAAACGAAGAAACGATGAAAGAAACGGAGAAACGAAGAAAGAAACGGAGAAACGGAGAAACGAAGAAAGAAACGGAGAAACGAAGAAAGAAACGGAGAAACGAAGAAAGAACCTGAGAAACAAAGAAAGAAACGGAGAATCGGAGAAATCAATGGAGAAACGAAGAAATAAACGGAGAAACGAAGAAAGAAACGGAGAAACGGAGAAACGGAGAAACGGAGAAAGAAACGGAGAAACCAAGAAAGGAACGGTGTAACGAAGAAAGAAACGAAGAAACGAAGAAAGAATCGGAGAATCGGAGAAATAAATGGAGAAACGAAGAAATAAACCGAGAAATGGAGAAACAAACGGAGAAACAAACAAAGAAACGGAGAAACGAAGAAAGAAACGGAGAAACGAAGAAAGAAACGGAGAAACGAAGAAAGAAACGGAGAAACGGAGAAATAAATGGAGAAACGAAGAAATAACCGGAGAAACGAAAAAAGAAACGGAGAAATGAAGAAAGAATCGGAGAAACGAAGAAAGAAACGGAGTAACGAAGAAAGGAACGAAGAAACGAAGAAAGAACCGGAGAAACGGAGAAATAAATGGAGAAACGAAGAAATAAACCGAGAAATGGTGAAACAAACGGAGAAACAAACAAAGAAACGGAGAAACGAAGAAAGAAACGAAGAAACGAAGAAAGAAACGGAGAAACGAAGAAAGAAACGGAGAAACGAACAAAGGAACGGAGAAACGAAGAAAGAAACGGAGAAACGAACAAAGAAACGGACAAACGAACAAAGAAACGAAGACACGATGAAAGAAACGGAGAAACAAAGAAAGGAACGAAGAAACGAAGAAAGAAACGGAGAAACGAAGAAAGAAAGGGAGAATCGGAGAAATAAATGGAGAAACGGAAAAACTGAGAAACGGAGAAACAGAGAAACCGAGAGACGGAGAAACGGAAAAACCGAGAATCGGAGAAACGGAGAGACGGAGAAACGGAGAAACGAAGAAAGGAACGAAGAAACGAAGAAAGAACCGGAGAAACGGAGAAATAAATGGAGAAACGAAGAAATAAACCGAGAAATGGTGAAACAAACGGAGAAACAAACAAAGAAACGGAGAAACGAAGAAAGAAACGGAGAAACGAAGAGAGAAACGGAGAAACGAACAGAGAAACGGAGAAACGAAGAAAGAAACCGAGAAACGAAGAAATAAGCCGAGAAACGGAGAAAGAAACGTAGAAACGAACAAAGAAACGGAGAAACGAAGAAAGAAACGGAGAAACGAAGAAAGAAACGGAGAAACGGAGAAGTAAATGGAGAAACGGAGAAGTAAATGGAGAAACGAAGAAATAAACGGAGAAACGAACAAAGAAACGAAGAAACGGACAAAGAAACGGAGAAACGGAGAAATAAATGGAGAAACGAACAAATAAACGGAGAAACGAAGAAAGAAACGCAGAATTGGAGAAATAAATGGAGAAATGAAGAAATAAACGGGGAAACGAACAAAGAATCGGTGAAACAAAGAAATAAACGGAGAAACGAACAAAGGAACGCAGAAACGAAGAAAGAAACGGGAAACGAAGAAAGAAACGGAGAAACGAAGAAAGAAACGGAGAAACGAACAAAGAAACGAACAAACGGAGAAACGAACAAAGAAACGGAGAAACAAACAAAGAAACGGAGAAACGAACAAAGGAACGGAGAAACGAACAAAGAAACGGAGAAACGAACAAAGGAACGGAGAAACGAAGAAAGAAACGGAGAAACGAACAAAGAAACGGACAAACGAACAAAGAAACGAAGACACGATGAAAGAAACGGAGAAACAAAGAAAGAAACGAAGAAACGAAGAAAGAAACGGAGAAACGAAGAAAGAAAGGGAGAATCGGAGAAATAAATGGAGAAACGGAAAAACCGAGAAACGGAGAAACAGAGAAACCGAGAGACGGAGAAACGGAAAAACCGAGAATCGGGGAAACGGAGAGACGGAGAAACGGAGAAACGAAGAAACGGAGAAACCGAGAAACGGAGAAACGGTGAAACAGAGAAACCGAGAAACGGAGAAACGGAGAAACGGAGAAACGGCGAAACGAAGAAAGAAACGGAGAAACGTAGAAAGAAACGGAGAAACGAACAAAGAAACGGAGAAACGAAGAAAGAAACGGAGAAACGAACAAAGAAACGGAGAAACGAAGAAAGAAACGGAGAAACGGAGAAATAAATGGAGAAACGAAGAAATAAACGCAGAAACGAAGAAAGAAACGGAGAAACGATGAAAGAAACGGAGAAACGGAGAATTAAATGGAGAAACGAACAAAGAAACGGAGAAATGGACAAAGAAACGGAGAAACGAACAAAGAAACGGAGAAACGTTTCTCCGTTTCTCCGTTTCTCTGTTTCTCGGTTTCTCCGATTCTCAGTTTCTCCGTTTCTCCGTTACTCGGTTTCTCCGTTTCTCCGTTTCTCGGTTTCTCCGAGTCTCGGTTTCTCCGTTTCTCCGTTTCTCGGTTTCTCCGTATCTCCGTTTCTCGGTTTCTCCGTTTCTCCGTTTCTCGGTTTCTCCGTTTCTCCGTTTCTCCGTTTCTCCGTTTCTCCGTTTCTCCGTTTCTCCGTTTCCCCGTTTCTCCGTTTCTCGGTTTCCCCGTTTCTTCGTTTCTCGGTTTCTTCGATTCTCGGTTTCTCCGTTTCCCCGTTTCTCCGTTTCTCGGTTTCTCGGTTTCTCCGTTTCGCGGTTTCTCCGTTTCACGGTTTCTCCGTTGCTCCGTTTCTCGGTTTCTCCGTTTCTCGGTTTCTCCGTTTCTCCGTATCTCGGTTTCTCCGTTTCTCCGTTTCCCCGTTTCTCCGTTTCTCCGTTTCTCGGTTTCTCTGTTTCTCCGTATCTCGGTTTCTCCGTTTCTCCGTTTCTCCGTTTCCCCGTTTCTCCGTTTCTCCGTTTCTCGGTTTCTCCGTTTCTCCGTATCTCGGTTTCTCCGTTTCTCCGTTTCCCCGTTTCTCCGTTTCTCCGTTTCTCGGTTTCTCTGTTTCTCCGTATCTCGGTTTCTCCGTTTCTCCGTTTCCCCGTTTCTCCGTTTCTCCGTTTCTCGGTTTCTCCGTTTCTCCGTATCTCGGTTTCTCCGTTTCTCCGTTTCCCCGTTTCTCCGTTTCTCCGTTTCTCGGTTTCTCCGTTTCTCCGTTTCTCGGTTTCTCCGTTTCTCCGTTACTCCGATTCTCCGTTTCTCCGTTTCTCCGTTTCTCGGTTTCTCCGAGTCTCGGTTTCTCCGATTCTCGGTTTCTCCGTTTCTCCGTTTCTCGGTTTCTCCGTTTCTCCGTTTCTCGGTTTCCCCGTTTCTCCGTTTCTCGGTTTCTCCGTTTCCCGGTTTCTCCGATTCTCGGTTTCTCCGTTTCTCCGTTTCTCGGTTTCTCCGATTCTCGGTTTCTCCGTTTCTCCGTTTCTCCGTATCACCGTTTCTCCGTTTCTCGGATTCTCCGTTTCTCCGTCTCTCGGTTTCTCCGTTTCGCGGTTTCTCCGTTTCACGGTTTCTCCGTTTCTCCGTTTCTCGGTTTCTCCGTTTCTCCGTTTCTCCGATTCTCCGTTTCTCCGTTTCTCGGTTTCTCCGTATCCCGGTTTCTCCGATTCTCGGTTTCTCCGTTTCTCCGTTTCTCGGTTTCTCCGTTTCTCGGTTTCTCCCTTTCTCCGTTCCTCCGTTTCTCCGTTTCTTCGTTTCTCCGTTTCTCCGTTTCTCCGTGTCTCGGTTTCTCTGTTTCTCCGTTTCTCCGTTTCTCCGTATCACCGTTTCTCCGTTTCTCGGATTCTCCGTTTCTCCGTCTCTCGGTTTCTCCGATTCTCGGTTTCTCGGTTTCTCCGTTTCTCGGTTTTTCTGTTTCTCCGTTTCTCCGTTTCACAGTTTTTTGTTCGTTTCTCCATTTATTTCTCCGATTCTCCGTTTCTTTCTTCGTTTCTCCGTTTCTTTCTTCGTTTCTCCATTTATTTCTCCGTTTCTCGGTTTCTTTCTTCGTTTCTCCGTTTCTTTATTCGTGTCTCGGTGTCTGTGTTCGATTCTCTGTTTCTTTCTTCGTTTCTCCGTTTCTTTGTTCGTTTCTCCGTTTCTTTCTCCGTTTCTCGGTTTATTTCTTCGTTTCTCCATTCATTTCTCCGACTCTCCGTTTCTTTCTTCGTTTCTTCGTTTCTTTCTTCGTTACTCCGTTCCTTTCTTCGTTTCTCCGTTTCTTTCTTTGTTTCTCCGTTTCTTTCTTCGTTTCTCCTATTCTTTCTTCGTTTCTTCGTTTCTTTCTTCGTTACTCCGTTTCTTTCTTCGTTTCTCCGTTTCTTCCTTCGTTTCTCCGTTTCTTTCTTCGTTTCTCCGTTTCTTCCTTCGTTTCTCCGTTACTTTCTTCGTTTCTCCGTTTCTTTCTTCGTTCCTCCGTTTATATCTTCGTTTCTTCATTTATTTCTCCGTTTCTTTCTTCGTTTCATTCTTCGTTTCTCCGTTTCTTTCTTCGTTTCTCCGTTTCTTTCTTCGTTTCTGCGTTTCTTTCTTCGTTTCTCCGTTTCTTCCTTCGTTTCTTCGTTTCTCCGTTTCTCCGTTTCTCCGTTTCTCCGTTTCTCCGTTTCTCCGTTTCTCCGTTTCGATTAAATGAATATAATAGTTATAATTTCTATTATAAATCATTTGAGCTATAGTTAAATTATACACTCATGCTCTAAATACATATTTAATATATTTTTTAATCTCTTTAGCCTCCAGAAGAGTTTTATTTATACTATTTACTGTATATAATAATTTACACAGGATCGGAAATAAATCTAATTATTTATTTATGATAATTATTTTTTATTCACTTATTTTACCAAAAATTTCGATTCTTCATGTATGAATCAAATGTTAAATTGATATATCTCATAGACAGTTATTACTTTCCATGTTTTAAAACTTTAAGAAACATCTCTTTACTTTGAAGTTCGATCAAAATCAATTGCTAGAGGCGAATCAATCATTTTTAATGCATAAATAAGATGCACATTGTTCGATCAATATAGGGAACATGCGTAAATGTTAATAACAATCGCTGAAATGAACAAACATTCACCGAAACCATTCGGCCTCGAAGATTTCGCAATATCTTGATGTTTGTTTATCATAATTATTAACAACCGTCGTAGGATCATACACTAGACAATTATTAACAATGTCCTAGTATAAATAATGGCTTTAAATATCATTTCGTTAAAATATTCCTTGTTCGAGAAGGAATTTTTCCTTGAGATCCAACTGACATTCTCAAGGCTACACGTATCGATTATCGATTCACAAGTATTTATCGCGGTGATTTTTCTATCTAAAAAAGCGATTAATTGAATTTTGGCACTTTTGTGTAAAAAATACCACTTCTACGCGTATTGTGTAAGTTATAAGAATTAAACAAATGTTAAATTAATGTATCTAATGAACAATTGTTAATTTCCGTGCTTTAAAACTTTACGAAACACGCTTTAACGTGGAGTCTCGATCCAAATCAATTTCGATATGTTTCTTAATTAATTGCAATACATAAATAAGGTGCGCATTGTTCGATCAATATAGGGAACATGCGTAAATGTTAATAACAATCGCTGAAATGAACAAACATTCACTGAAACCGTTCGCCTTCGCAGACTTCGCTATATCTTGACATTTATTTATCATAATTATTCACAACCGTCGTTGGACCGTAGATTAAACAATTTTTGACAATGTTTCGGTATAAAAAGCCATCAATTTCTTGAAATATTTGGTTAGATCGAACAAATACGATCGAAGAAGCCGTGGGATAAAATAAATGAATATTTCTCTACATATCGGAATTATAGTTTGTATGTATGCAAATATATTCTAAACCCGCAATTACAAATCCCTTTAACGTGGTAATTACATGGGTTGCCATCAATTGGAGAAAGGGTTAAACTACACTTAAGGGGTGAAAGCACCTGGCGGAGAAACGCTCAAGTTTGTCGAGGAATTGTTCTAATTTCCACAAATAGATGGCGCGACAAGTACAATTTACCGACATTAGAGATAAGTATTACCATTTGTATGATATTCCCTACCGTGCGATAAAATAAATAAATTCTTTTGTACAAACTTTTGTATGTTTCATCTTTCGAATAAATGTAAAATTAAACCTTCCACGGTAAATTTTATTCTTGAATTTATTAATGTTTCTAGGACGATTTATTTCAGTATAAAGTGTGCTATAGGTGGGAAATTTGTGTACATAATAATTATTGAGTATAAAATAATTTTTCTTTTGTAAGATGTTAATATATTAAATAAGTAAGAAGAGTTAATCTTTATTATTTTAAATATAAAAATTAAAATTAAAGAAATTATTGAACATAAAATGAAATATCTTAAAAATGTATTTTTGTTAATTATTAATAAAACAACTATAATAGATGTTTGTATAACAGATGAATATCCTATAATTATTATGATTGATTTTTTTGTTTAAGCAAATGATAGGGGCAATAATTACATTAATTAGGCACATAAAATAAGTTTCATTAATAAATTTTAATGGGTTCTATAATAATTATAGGGATTAATTTTATTAAAGTTATCATAAAGAATAGATTAATTCAATTTAATGAATAAATTAAAGGAATGAATCGAACATTTAAAGAGAACATCCCAATTTTTAAGATAAGTGAAAAAAAGTAATTATTATAAATAAATAATTAGATTTATTTCCGATTCTGTGTAAATTATTATATATAGTAAATAGTATAAATGAAATTCTTCTGGAGGCGAAAGTGGTTAAAAAATATATTAAATATGTATTTAGAGTATTAGTGTCTAATTCAACTATAGATCAAATGATTTATAATAGAAATTATAAATATTATAATCATTTAATCAAAACGGAGAAACGGAGAAACGGAGAAACGATGAAACGAACAAAGAAGCGGAGAAACGAAGAAAGAAACGGAGAAACGAAGAAAGAAACGGAGAAACGAAGAAAGAAACGGAGAAACGAAGAAAGAAACGGAGAAACGGAGAAATAAATGGAGAAACGAAGAAATAAACGGAGAAACGGAGAAAGAAACCGAGAAGCGAACAAAGAAACGGAGAAACGAAGAAAGAAACGGAGAAACGAACAAAGAAGCGGAGAAACGAGCAAAGAAACGGAGAAACGAACAAAGAAACGGAGAAACGGAGAAATAAATGGAGAAACGAAGAAATAAACGGAGAAACGTAGAAAGAAACGGAGAAACGAACAAAGAAACGGAGAAACGAAGAAGGAAACGGAGAAGCGAACAAAGAAACTGAGAAACGAACAAAGAAACGCAGAAACGAACAAAGAAACGGAGAAACGGAGAAATAAATGGAGAAACGAAGAACTAAACGGAGAAACGTAGAAAGAAACGGAGAAACGAACAAAGAAACGGAGAAACGAAGAAAGAAACGGAGAAACGGAGAAATAAATGGAGAACCGAAGAAATAAACGGAGAAACGAAGAAGGAAACGGAGAAGCGAACAAAGAAACTGAGAAACGAACAAAGAAACGCAGAAACGAAGAATGAAACGGAGAAACGAAGAAATAAACGGAGAAATGAAGGAAGAAACGGAGAAACAAAGAAAGAAACGGAGAAACGAAGTAAGAAACGGAGAAACGAAGAAAGAAACGGAGAAACGAAGAAATAAACGGAGAAACGAAGAAAGAAACGGAGAAACGAAGAAAGAAACGGAGGAACGAAGAAAGAAAAGGAGAAACGGAGAAATAAATGGAGAAACGAAGAAATAAACGGAGAAACGAAGAAGGAAATGGAGAAACGAAGAAAGGAACGAAGAAACGAACAAAGAAACGGAGAAACGAACAAAGAAACGGAGAAACGAACAAAGAAACGGAGAAACGATGAAAGAAACGGAGAAACGAAGAAGGAAACGGAGAAGCGAACAAAGAAACTGAGAAACGAACAAAGAAACGCAGAAACGAAGAATGAAACGGAGAAACGAAGAAATAAACGGAGAAATGAAGAAAGAAACGGAGAAACAAAGAAAGAAACGGAGAAACGAAGAAAGAAACGGAGAAACGAAGAAAGAAACGGAGAAACGAAGAAAGAAACGGAGAAACGAAGAAAGAAACGGAGAAACAAAGAAAGAAACGGAGAAACGAAGAAAGAAACGGAGGAACGAAGAAAGAAAAGGAGAAACGAAGAAAGAAACGGAGGAACGAAGAAAGAAAAGGAGAAACGGAGAAATAAATGGACAAACGAAGAAATAAACGGAGAAACGAAGAAGGAAATGGAGAAACGAAGAAAGGAACGAAGAAACGAACAAAGAAACGGAGTAACGAAGAAAGAAACGAAGAAACGAAGAAAGAACCGGAGAAACGGAGAAATAAATGGAGAAACGAAGAAATAAACCGAGAAACGGAGAAACGAACAAAGAAACGGAGAAACGAAGAAAGAAACGGAGAAACGAAGAAATAAACCGAGAAACGGAGAAAGAAACGTAGAAACGAACAAAGAAACGGAGAAACGAAAAAAGAAACGACGAAACGAAGAAGGAAACGGAGAATCGGCGAAATAAATGGAAAAGCGAAGAAATAAACCGAGAAACGGAGAAAGAAACGGAGAAACGGACAAAGAAACGGAGAAACGAAGTAAGAAACGGAGAAGCGAAGAAAGAAACGGAGAAACGATGAAAGAAACGGAGAAACGAAGAAAGAAACGTAGAAACGAAGAAAGAAACCGAGAAACGGAGAAAGAAACGGAGAAACGAACAAAGAAACGGAGAAACGAAGTAAGAAACGGAGAAACGAACAAAGAAACGGAGAAACGAACAAAGAAACGGAGAAACGAACAAAGAAACGGAGAAACGGAGAAATAAATGGAGAAACGAAGAAATAAATGGAGAAAGGAAGAAGGAAACGGAGAACGAAGAAAGAAACGGAGAAACGAAGAAAGAAACGGAGTAACGAAGAAAAAAACGAAGAAACGAAGAAAGAAACGGAGAATCGGAGAAAGAAACGGAGAAACGAAGAAAGAAACGGAGAAACGAAGAAAGAGACGGAGTAACGAAGAAAGAAACGAAGAAACGAAGAAAGAACCGGAGAAACGGAGAAATAAATGGAGAAACGAAGAAATAAACCGAGAAACGGAGAAAGAAACGGAGAAACGAACAAAGAAACGGAGAAACGAAGAAAGAAACGGAGAAACAAAGAAATAAACCGAGAAACGGAGAAAGAAACGTAGAAACGAACAAAGAAACGGAGAAACGAAGAAAGAAACGACGAAACGAAGAAGGAAACGGAGAATCGGCGAAATAAATGGAAAAGCGAAGAAATAATCCGAGAAACGGAGAAAGAAACGGAGAAACGAACAAAGAAACGGAGAAACGAAGAAAGAAACGGAGTAACGAAGAAAGAAACGAAGAAACGAAGAAAGAAACGGAGAATCGGAGAAATGAATGGAGAAACGAAGAAATAAACCGAGAAACGGGGAAAGAAACGGAGGAACGAACAAAGAAACGGAGAAACGAAGAAAGAAACGGAGAAACGAACAAAGAAACGGAGAAACGAAGAAAGAAACGGAGAAACGGAGATATAAATGGAGAAACGAAGAAATAAACGGAGAAACGAAGAAGGAAACGGAGAAACGAAGAAAGAAACGGAGAATCGAAGAAAGAAACGGTGTAACGAAGAAAGAAACGAAGAAACGGAGAAACGAACAAAGAAACGGAGAAACGAACAAAGACACGGAGAAACGAAGAAAGAAGCGGAGAAACGAAGAAAGAAACGGAGAAACGAAGAAAGAAGCGGGAAACGAAGAAAGAAACGGAGAAACGAAGAAAGAAACGAAGAAGGAAACGGAGAAACGAAGAAAGAAGCAGAGAAACGAACAAAGAGACGAAGAAACGGAGAAACGAACAACGAAACGGAGAAACGAACAAAGAAACGGAGAAACGAACAAAGAAACGGACAAACGAACAAAGAAACGGAGAAACGAACAAAGAAACGGAGAAACGATGAAAGAAACGGAGAAACGAAGAAGGAAACGGAGAAGCGAACAAAGAAACTGAGAAACGAACAAAGAAACGCAGAAACGAAGAATGAAACGGAGAAACGAACAAAGAAACGGAGAAACGAAGAAAGAAACGGAGAAACGGAGATATAAATGGAGAAACGAAGAAATAAACGGAGAAATGAAGAAAGAAACGGAGAAACAAAGAAAGAAACGGAGAAACGAAGAAAGAAACGGAGAAACGAAGAAAGAAACGGAGAAACAAAGAAAGAAACGGAGAAACGAAGAAAGAAACGGAGGAACGAAGAAAGAAAAAGAGAAACGAAGAAAGAAACGGAGAAACGAAGGAAGAAACGGAGAAACGGAGAAATAAATGGAGAAACGAAGAAATAAATCGAGAAATGGAGAAAGAAACGGAGAAACGAACAAAGAAACGGAGAAACGAGGAAGAAACGGAGAAACGAATACAGAAACGGAGAAACGAACAAAGAAACGGAGAAACGAAGAAAGAAACGAAGAAAGAAACTGAGAAACGAAGAAAGAAACGGAGAAACGAAGAAAGAAACGGAGAAACGAAGAATGAAACGGAGAAACGAAGAAAGTAACGGAGAAACGAACAAAGAAACGGAGAAACGTTTCTCCGTTTCTCGGTTTCTCCGTTTCTCCGTTTCTCCGTTTCTCCGTTTCTCGGTTTCTCCGTTTCTCGGTTTCTCTGTTTCTCGGTTTCTCCGATTCTCGGTTACTCCGTTGCTCCGTTTTTCCTTTTCTCCGTTTCTCTGTTTCTCTGTTTCTCTGTTTCTCCGTTTCTCCGTTTCTCCGTTTCTCCGTTTCTCCGTTTCTCCGTTTCTCGGTTTCTCGGTTTCTCTGTTTCTCCGTTTCTCCGTTTCTCCGTTTCTCCGTTTCTCGGTTTATCCGTTTCTCCGTTTCTCCGTTTCTCCGTTTCTTGGTTTCTCCGTTTCTCCGTCTCTCGGTTTCTCCGTTTCACGGTTTCTCCGTTTCTCCGTTTCTCGGTTTTTCCGTTTCTCCGTTTCTCCGTTTCACCGTTTTTTGTTCGTTTCTCCATTTATTTCTCCGATTCTCCGTTTCATTCTTCGATTCTCTGTTTCTTTTTTCGTTTCTTCGTTCCTCCGGTTCTTTCTGCGATTCTCCGTTTATTTCTTCGTTTCTCCATTTATTTCTCCGTTTCTCCGTTTGTTTATTCGTTTCTCCGTTTATTTCTTCGTTTTTCCATTTATTTCTCCGTTTCTCCGTTTCTTTCTTCGTTACTCCGTTTCATTGTTCGTTTTTCCATTTCTTTGTTCGTTTCCCAATTTATTTCTCCGTTTCTCCGGTTCTTTCTTCGTTTCTCCGTTTCTTTCTCCGTTTCTCGGTTTATTTCTTCGTTTCTCCGTTTATTTCTCCGATTCTCCGTTTCTTTCTCAGTTTCTCCGTTTCTTTCTTCGTTTCTCTGTTTCTTTCTTCGTTTCTTTCTTCGTTTCTCTGTTTCTTTCTTCGTTTCTCTGTTTCTTTCTTCGTTTCTCCGTTCCTTTGTTCGTTTCTCCGTTTCTTTCTTCGTTTCTTCGTTTCTTTCTTCGTTTCTCCGTTTCTTTCTTCGTTTCTCTTTTTCTTTCTCCGTTTCTCCGGTTCTTTCTTCGTTTCTCCGTTTCTTTCTCCGTTTCTCGGTTTATTTCTTCGTTTCTCCATTTATTTCTCCGATTCTCCGTTTCTTTCTTCGTTTCTTCGTTTCCTTCTTCGTTACTCCGTTTCTTTCTTCGTTTCTCCGTTCCTTTCTTCGTTCCTCCGTTTCTTTCTTCGTTTCTCCGTTTCTTTGTTCGTCTCTCCGTTACTTTCATCGTTTCTTCGTTTCTTTCTTCGTTACTCCGTTTCTTTCTTCGTTTCTTCCTTTCTTTCTTCGTTACTCTGTTTCTTTCTTCGTTTCTCCGTTTCTGTCTTCGTTTCTCCGTTTCTTTCTTCGTTTGTCCGTTTATTTCTTCGTATCTTCATTTATTTCTCCGTTTCTCCGTTTCTTTCTTCGTTTCTCCGTTTCTTTCTTCGTTTCTCCGTTTCTTTGTTCGTCTCTCCGTTACTTTCATCGTTTCTTCGTTTCTTTCTTCGTTACTCCGTTTCTTTCTTCGTTTCTCCGTCTCTTTGTTCGTTTCTCCGTTTCTTTCTTCGTTTCTTCGTTTCTTTGTTCGTTACTCTGTTTCTTTCTTCGTTTCTCCGTTTCTTTCTTCGTTTCTCCATTTCTTTCTTCGTTTATCCGTTTATTTCTTCGTATCTTCATTTATTTCTCCGTTTCTCCGTTTCTTTCTTCGTTTCTTCGTTTCTTTCTTCGTTATTCCGTTTCTTTCTTCGTTACTCCGTTTCTTTCTTCTTTTCTCCGTTTCTTTCTTCGTTTCTTTCTTCGTATCTCCGTTTATTTGTTCGTTTCTCCGTTTCTTCGTTTCTCCATTTCTTTCTTCGTTTCTCCGTTTCTTTGTTCGTTTCTCCGTTTCTTTGTTCGTTTCTCCGTTTCTTTGTTCGTTTCTCCGTTTCTTTGTTCGTTTCTCCGTTTCTTTGTTCGTTTCTCCGTTTCTTTCTTCGTTTCTCCATTTCTTTGTACGTTTCTCCGTTTCTCGGTTTATTTCTTCGTTTCTCCATTTATTTCTCCGATTCTCCGTTTCTTTCTTCGTTTCTCCGTTTCTTTCTTCGTTTCTCAGTTTCTTTCTTCGTTTCTTTCTTCGTTTCTCTGTTTCATTCTTCGTTTCTCCGTTCCTTTGTTCGTTTCTCCGTTTCTTTCTTCGTTTCTTCATTTCTTTCTTCGTTTCTCCGTTTCTTTCTTCGTTTCTCTTTTTCTTTCTTCGTTTCTCCGTTTCTTTCTTCGTTTCTCCGTTTCTTTCTTAGTTTGTCCGTTTCTTTCTTCGTTTGTCCGATTATTTCTTCGTATCTTCATTTATTTCTCCGTTTCTCCGTTTCTTTCTTCGTTTCTCCGTTTCTTTCTTCGTTTCTCCGTTCTTTTCTCCGTTTCTCGGTTTATTTCTTCGTTTCTGCATTTATTTCTCCGATTCTCCGTTTCTTTCTTCGTTTCTTCGTTTCTTTCTTCGTTACTCTGCTTCTTTCTTCGTTTCTCCGTTTCTTTCTTCGTTTCTCCGTTTCTTTCTTCGTTTCTCCGTCTCTTTCTTCGTTTCTCCGTTTCTTTCTTCGTTTATCCGTTTCTTTCTTCGTTTCTTCGTTTCTTTCTTCGTTTCTCCGTTTCTTTGTTCGTTTCTTCGTTTCTCCGATTCTTTCTTCGTTTCTCCGTTTCTTTCTTCGTTTCTCCGTTTCTTTGTTCGTTTCTCCGTTTCTTTGTTCGTTTCTCCGTTTCTTTGTTCGTTTCTCCGTTTCTTTGTTCGCTTCTCCGTTTCTTTGTTCGTTTCTCCGTTTCTTTCTTCGTTTCTCCGTTTCTTTCTTCGTTTCTCCATTTCTTTGTTCGTTTCTCCGTTTCTTTCTCCGTTTCTCGGTTTATTTCTTCGTTTCTCCGTTTATTTCTCCGATTCTCCGTTTCTTTCTCAGTTTCTCCGTTTCTTTCTTCGTTTCTCTGTTTCTTTCTTCGTTTCTTTCTTCATTTCTCTGTTTCTTTCTTCGTTTCTCCGTTCCTTTGTTCGTTTCTCCGTTTCTTTCTTCGTTTCTTCGTTTCTTTCTTCGTTTCTCCGTTTCTTTCTTCGTTTCTCTTTTTCTTTCTTCGTTTCTCCGTTTCTTTCTTCGTTTCTCCGTTTATTTCCCCGTTTCTCCGTTTCTGTCTCTGTTTCTCGGTTTATTTCTTCGTTTCTCCATTTATTTCTCCGATTCTCCGTTTCCTTCTTCGTTTCTTCGTTTCCTTCTTCGTTACTCCGTTTCTTTCTTCGTTTCTCCGTTCCTTTCTTCGTTCCTCCGTTTCTTTCTTCGTTTCTCCGTTTCTTTCTTCGTCTCTCCGTTACTTTCATCGTTTCTTCGTTTCTTTCTTCGTTACTCCGTTTCTTTCTTCGTTTCTCCGTTTCTTTGTTCGTTTCTCCGTTTCTTTCTTCGTTTCTTTCTTCGTTACTCTGTTTCTTTCTTCGTTTCTCCGTTTCTTTCTTCGTTTCTCCGTTTCTTTCTTCGTTTGTCCGTTTATTTCTTCGTATCTTCATTTATTTCTCCGTTTCTCCGTTTCTTTCTTCGTTTCTCCATTTCTTTCTTCGTTTATCCGTTTATTTCTTCGTATCTTCATTTATTTCTCCGTTTCTCCGATTCTTTCTTCGTTTCTTCGTTTCTTTCTTCGTTACTCCGTTTCTTTCTTCGTTACTCCGTTTCTTTCTTCGTTTCTCCGTTTCTTTCTTGGTTTCTTTCTTCGTATCTCCGTTTATTTGTTCGTTTCTCCGTTTCTTCGTTCCTTTCTTCGTTTCTCCATTTCTTTCTTCGTTTCTCCGTTTCTTTGTTCGTTTCTCCGTTTCCTTGTTCGTTTCTCCGTTTCTTTGTTCGTTTCTCCGTTTCTTTGTTCGTTTCACCGTTTTTTGTTCGTTTCTCCGTTTCTTTCTTCGTTTCCCGTTTCTTTCTTCGTTTCTCCGTTTCCTTTTTCGTTTCTTTCTTCGTTTCTCCGTTTCTTTCATCGTATCTCCGTTTCTTTGTTCGTTTCTCCGTTTCTATGTTCGTTTCTCCGTTTCTTTGTTCGTTTCTCCGTTTCTTTGTTCGTTTCTCCGTTTCTTTGTTCGTTTCTCCGTTTCTTCGTTTCTTTGTTCGTTTCTCCGTTTCTTTCTTCGTTTCTCCGTTTCTTTGTTCGTTTCTCCGGTTCTTTGTTCGTTTCTCCGTTTCTTTGTTCGTTTCTCCGTTTCTTTCTTCGTTTCTCCGCTTCTTTGTTCGTTTCATCGTTTCTCCGTTTCTCCGTTTCTCCGTTTCGATTTAATGATTATATTATTTATAATTTCTATTATAAATCATTTGATCTATAGTTGAATTAGACACTAATACTCTAAATACATATTTAATATATTTTTTAACCACTTTAGCCTCCAGAAGAATTTTATTTATACTATTTACTATATATAATAATTTACACAGAATCGGAAATAAATCTAATTATTTATTTATAATAATTACTTTTTTTTCACTTATCTTAAAAATTGGGATGTACTCTTTAAATGTTCGATTCATTTCTTTAATTTATTCATTAAATTGAATTAATCTATTCTTTATAATAACTTTAATAAAATTAATCCCTATAATTATTATAGAACTCATATTAAAATTTATTAATGAAATTTATTTTATTTGCCTAATTAATGTAATTATTGCCCCTATCATTTGCTTAAACAAAAAAATCAATCATAATAATTATAGGATATTCATCTGTTATACAAACATCTATTATATAATAGTTATTTTATTAATAATTAACAAAAATACATTTTTAACATATTTCATTTTATATTCAATAATTTCTTTAATTTTAATTTTTATATTTAAAATAATAAACATTAACTCTTCTTCCTTATTTAATATATTAACCTATAATAAAAGAAAAATTATTTTATACTCAATAATTATTATGTACACAAATTTCCCACCTATAGCACTCTTTATACTGAAATAAATCGTCCTTGAAACATTAATAAATTCAAGAATAAAATTTATACTTTTAATAATTGTATATGGTTTTATAAGATTAATTACATCATGAAATTATTTAAATATATCCTTCTTATATTTTTTCCCTTCAATTAAATAAAAAATATATAACAAAATTAACCTTAATTTTCTAAACTATTATCTATTTATAATTTTTTTAATATTTATATTTATATTTATAATATACTGATTGTACTAATTTTTAACATAATTAATATATGTATTCAACAAATCACAAAAATATTGGGATATTATATTTCATATCAGCTATATGATCTGGTATAATTGGTTCTTCTTTAAGGATACTAATTCGAATAGAATTAAATAGGCCAGGAACTTGAATTAATAACGACCAAATTTATAACTCAATTGTAACATCACATGCTTTTGTAATAATTTTTTTTATAGTTTTACCGTTTATAATCGGAGGATTCGGAAACTGAATAATTCCCTTAATAATTGGATCCCCTGATACAGCATTTCCCCGAATAAATAATATAAGATTGTGACTAATCCCCCCTTCATTATTACTTTTAATTCTTACAACACTATTATTCCCAGGCTCGGGAACTGGATGAACAATCTACCCTCCTTTGTCATCAAATCTTTATCACCCATCTTCATCTATAGACTTAACAATTTTTTCTTTGCATATTGCAGGTATCTCTTCAATTATAGGATCTATTAATTTTATTGTTACAATTCTTAAAATAAAAAATAATGCTTTAAAATTCGATCAAATATCCTTATTTGCTTGGCCAGTATTAATTACTACAATTTTGCTTCTTCTCTCACTACCTGTATTAGCCGGAGCTATTACTATGTTATTAACAGACCGAAATTTAAATACTTCCTTCTTTGATCCTACTGGGGGAGGGGACCCAATTTTATTTCAACATTTATTTTGATTTTTTGAGCATCCTGAAGTCTATATTTTAATTTTACCCGGGTTTGGATTAATCTCCCATATCATTTTCAATGAAAGAGGGAAAAAGGAAACTTTTGGGAACCTAGGGATAGTTTATGCAATACTCGGAATTGGATTTCTAGGATTTATTGTGTGAGCAGATCACATATTCACAGTAGGCTCAGATGTAGACACACGAGCTTATTTCACTTCGGCAACTACAATCATTGCAATTCCCACAGGAATCAAAGTATTTAGATGACTAGCTACGTACTACGGGTCAAAACTTATTATTAATCCTTCTATTATTTGATAATTTGGCATTATTTTTTTATTTACAATAGGAGGATTAAGAGGAATTATATTATCAAACTCATCTATTGATATTATACTACATGATACATACTATGTTGTCTCTCATTTCCACTATGTACTGTCAATAGGAGCAGTATTTTCTATTTTTGCTTCATTAATTCATTGATTCCCTTTATTCACAGGATTTACCCTAAATCAATTTTATCTTAAAACTCAATTTTATATAATATTTATTGGGGTAAATATAACTTTTTTCCTTCAGCATTTTTTAGGAATGATAGGAATACCTCGACGTTATTCAGATTACCCGGATTCCTACTACTGTGAAAATTTATTATCATCTATTGGCTCAATAATTTCATTCAAAAGAATAATTTTACTCTTGTTTATTATATTGGAGAGATTTATAACTATATTTAAATTTAATCAATCATCACTAGAATGACCCCAAAACTTTTCCCCAAAAGACCACTCATTCCTCTCTATTCCTCTAATTATTAAAAACAAATCTTAATATGGCAGATTTGTGCATGAATTTAAGATTCATTTATAAAATTTAATATTTTTATTAAAAATGTCCCATTGAAAAATAATTAATTTCCAAGACCCCAATTCGCCATATGCCGATAATTTAAATCTTTTTCACAACTTCACAATAATTATTATAATTACAATCTCTTCATTAACTCTAATAATTATATTAGATATTTTTACTAATAAATTTATCAATCGATTTTTACTTAAAAATCATCATATTGAAATTGTATGAACTTTACTCCCAATAATAATTTTAGGAGTAATTGCACTTCCTTCTTTAAAAACCCTATATTTTATTGATGAACTATGAATACCCGTATACTTAACAATCAAATCAATTGGGCACCAATGATATTGATCCTATGAATACCCAGAATTTAATAATTTAAATTTTGACTCCTATATAGATAAAGATTTAAATAATATTTACATTTTTCGTCTCCTAGACGTAGACAATCGAATAATTATTCCATCTAATACACTAATTCGAATATTAACAACATCAAACGACGTAATTCACTCTTGAACTGTTCCGTCTTTAGGCTTAAAAATGGACTCAGTACCAGGGCGAATTAACCAAATAAATTTAATTACTAATCGACCTGGAGTATTTTTCGGACAATGTTCTGAAATCTGCGGAGCTAATCACAGATTTATGCCAATTGTTGTGGAAAGAACTAATTATTCAAACTTTATTAATTGAATTAACAACCAAAATTAAATTTTAACCTACTCATACAATATTTAATTAAATCAAATCATTAGATGTCTGACAAAAGAATTGATTTTTTAAATCAAATTATAGTAATAAATTACTTCTAATGATTAAATAAACTTAATAAAAATTAGTTAAATCTATAACATTAAATTGTCATTTTAAAATTATTAATCTCCTTTTATTAATTAATCGGGATTTGTTAATTTACCGTTTCCTATTTTAATCGCGTATAATTTATGTAATTTATTATTGAATGTTTAAAAAGTGTTACATGTTGCCATAAAAATGGATGGAATTTTATTAAATTATAGTATATCGATCACGACCTGTCAGAAAGCGAGTTTTCAATTTTGGAGAATTAATAGAGTTGCGTTATTTTAAAAGAAAAATTGTTATTTTACGTAAAAATTTGCTCCTTTAT
Organism: Ptiloglossa arizonensis; assembly: GCF_051014685.1. Lineage (NCBI taxonomy): Eukaryota > Metazoa > Arthropoda > Insecta > Hymenoptera > Colletidae > Ptiloglossa > Ptiloglossa arizonensis. The sequence goes on along the minus strand of NC_135051.1, from coordinate 3,519,850 downwards.
TAACGAATCAAAGAAATAGCCCAACCAGACAAATATAATCTTATCAGCTATATGCAAATCAAATTTCGCAAATAATACTGCGAAATAATTATTTCAGCATTGTTTCAACAATTTTTGTATTATTTTGTACCTGATAAATTTTATTCGTAATTAAAAAAGACGAGTAGTAAGAGGTTAACCTATTTGCATCCAAGCGCGGAATAATCCGCGAGTCGTGACTGTCAGCTATCACCGAGCGCGTAATAATACGCGAGTCGGGACTGTCAGCTATCACCGAGCGCGGAATAATCCGCGAGCCTACAACTCCCATTTTACCAGTTGCGACAGACCACGTTTAACCACTTTTGAGAACTTTTTAGTTCCATCAGTTTGATATACACCACTGTATTCTAAATAAGTTTTGCTCTTTTGTGAAAATCTTTCAAACTGCCACTATGAGTAAGTGCTGTCAATCTATATTTAAATTAAAGAAATCGAAATTTAGAAAACAATATTATTCGATAATTTAATCTAAAATTTAGTTACCCCAATGAGTTTTGAGTATCTCGATTCGGATTCAAGTATCGAGGCACAACATCCTAAAAAACGTTGCTGGAGAATCTCATCGAGTGATGATAGCGAAAATGAACAGTGCAGCAGTTTAATAAATCAAGAGTACGTGTGGAAAGCCGAAAATCATATTCCCATTATACATGATTTTTCAAGTGGAGGTGGAGCAACAGTAAATACACGAGGTTTGTCGAGAAGGGAGGTTTTTGAATTATTTTTCAACAAGGAGTTGATAACAAAAATAATTACAGAAACAAATAAATACGGCGCAAGCGACGCAGAGTTTATACCACTTGAAGGCGACGAATTAAAAGTATTTATTGCTTTAAATATTTTAATGAGTCTAGTTTCCAAGCCCACGATTCAAAGCTATTGGACTACCGATAAAAGTATAGAAACTCCGTATTTTAAGAATATTATGAGCCGTAACCGATTTATTTCTATCTCGAAAAATTTACATTTTTCTAGTAAAAATAATCCTAACGATCCACTGATCAAAATTCGAGAAGTCACTGAAATAGTAAAAAAAACTTTCGTTCGCATGCATGTCCCAAATAAAAACATTTCCATTGATGAATCACTGATGTCGTGTAGAAGTCGTTTGCATTATATACAATTTATTCGAACAAAACGTGCGAGATTTGGTGTCAAGTTTTATAAACTCTGTGATTCACAATCTCGATACATACACAATTTCAATATATATACAGGAAAAGATAAAACTGACTCGGGATCTGCTAGCACAAATGTTGTGATCAATTTGTTGAAAGAGAGTGAATTATTGTACAAGGGGTATTGCTTGCAAGGGGAAACGAAACCGATATACTGGACAAAAGAGTTTAAAACCAACCGCAGTAATTGATTACAATCAATACATGGGTGGAGTTGGTGTTGGCGACCGAATGTTAAGTAAATTTCTCACTACGCGCAGGTGCAGAAAAGCCTATAAAAAAATATTTTTCTATTTTCTTGACATGATGCTGCTGAACAGTTACGTAATCTTTAAAAATCATAAGCAAGATCGAGCGTTTCATGTGTATAAACAGCTATTAGCCGAAGAAATTGTTGATAAATACTTGGCCAACGTAAATGTAAATAAGACACCTGTCAATGATTCCATTACGCGATTTACTGGCAGACATTTTCCTGTACGGATACCTGCAACTCCAGCAAAGAGAAATAGAACATCGAGACGATGCGTTGTATGCTTGAGCAAGTCAATTCGAAGACAGACAGTCTTTAAATGTGATGTTTGTGATGAAGCATTATGTATTGACCACTTTAAAGAATTCCACGAAAATTAATTCATTTGAATTTAAATAAATTTATTCTATGTATAAAAAAATATTTGTTCTTACTTCTTTGTAAAAAAAAGAAATGTAAAATGCGATATTTGCTATACAATATTGTGTATTAATCGTTTTAAACTGTATATTGTTAATAAACTCGGTAAATAATTTTGATGCTCGTTACTGCACATAACGTCACTGATGTTTGAACGCGGCAGCTTAAGCAGAGCGATGATGCAAATGGGTTAAATAAAATGACGAGGTAATGAATTTCATAATTTTGTATTATTTATTAACCTTTAGAATACAAGGTTTGGTATTTTAACGAAGGTATAAAGAAACATGAAAACTGTCTTTGGAAACATATTATGGACTATTATAAACGATGTAATGGAAAGAAGTAAGAGGAGTGTATCTGATAAGAGTGGAATAAACTGAATTCGAAGGAAGAATGCTAATGGGTGAGATTATTTCTTGGGATATATCGATTAATGTGTCTTTTTCTTGCAGTT